>NW_026606556.1:740000-742500 GCF_029890125.1 Rhinichthys klamathensis goyatoka
CTCACCATGCCCGTTTCTGAAACTCTGCACATGTCTACTGTCTAATAAATGTGATGTGTCTGTCGGGTTTCATGCAATTTCAAGTATGTTAAGAGTCTCAAAAGCATCAACAAAGAATAATAAAGTTTGATGCGTTGCCACGGCAACAGTATCTAAGATATCAATAATCCTTTCTCAGGTCTACATCTGCCGTGTGTCTACATTATACACATAAAGTTTGAAGCAAATTGGGTAAAAATAAGAGGGTGATTTCAAAGCCTTTAGGAAGTGACACACTTCCTGCTGCCAGTTGGTGGCGCTATAACTTTGACTCACAATAGTCACATCCATGTGATCGGACTCTTACAGCGAACACACTGCTGAAGTTTCATCAAGATCAGTTAATGTATGCAGAAGTTATAACACACTTCCTGTTTCCTTTATTCGCCATAAATTCGTTTCCTCGCCACGGCCAAACCGTTCGAGATATCAAAAATCCCCTGGCAACTTTTCATCCTCAATGTCTTGACTTCATGCTGACCGAGTTTCGTGGCGATTGGTTGAATTCTCTAGGAGGAGTATATCGAATTCCAGGGGCATACGCTTCCAAACAAACCATAATAGCCGACTTCCTGTTGGGCTGGGGTAAAAAGTAAAAGTACAAAGGATATATGAATCGATGAGATCTATATGTGTACCGAGTTTCATATTATTACATTCAAGCGTGTTTGATTTATGGACCAAGTTTTCGGACCCTGTTCCAGGGGGCGCTGTTGAGCCCCCCTGCCACGCCCGGGTACCAGCTTCAGCCCGGCCCTGATGGCCGCGGGTTCTGACCCGTGTGCAAAGTTTCAAGAGTTTTTGAGCATGTTAAGGGCCCCAAAAGTGCGCTGAGAGTCTCAAAAGTATCCAAAAAGAATATTAAAGTTTGATGCGTTGTCACGGCAACAGCATCTAAGATATCAACAATCCTTTCACAGGTCTACATCTGGCGTGTGTCTACATTATACACATCAAGTTTGAAGCAAATCGGGTAAAGCCTGTTTGATTTATGGACCAAGTTTTCGGACCCCGTTCCAGGGGGCGCTGTCGAGCCCCCCTGCCACGCCCGGGTACCAGCTTCAGCCCGGCCCTGATGGCCGCGGTTTCTGACCCGTGTGCAAAGTTTCAAGAGTTTTTGAGCATGTTAAGGGCCCCAAAAGTGCGCTAAGAATCTCAAAAGTATCCAAAAAGAATATTAAAGTTTGATGCGTTGTCACGGCAACAGCATCTAAGATATCAACAATCCTTTCACAGGTCTACATCTGGCTTGTGTCTACATTATACACATCAAGTTTGAAGCAAATAGGGTAAAGCGTGTTGGATATATGGACCAAATTGTCTGACCTGTTCAAGGGGGCGCTGTCGAGCCCCCCTGCCACGCCCGGGTACCAGCTTCAGCCTGGCCCTGATGGCCGCGGGTTTTGTCCCGTGTGCAAAGTTTCAAGAGTTTTCGAGCACGTTAAGAACCCCAAAAGTGCCCGAAAGCATAAAAAAGCATGAAAAAGCTTAAAAAAAGGAATATTAATGTTTGATGCATTGCCATGGCAACAGTATCTAAGATATCAATAATCCTTTCACAGGTCTACATCTGGCGTGTGTCTACATTATGCACATGAAGTTTGAAGCAAATCGGGTAAAAATAAGAGGGTGATTTAAAAGCATTTTGAAAGTGACACACTTCCTGCTGCCAGTTGGTGGCGCTATAACTTTGACTCACAATAGTCACATCCATGTGATCGGCCTCTTACAACGAACACACTGCTGAAGTTTCATCAAGATTAGTTAATGTATGCAGTAGTTATAACACACTTCCTGTTTCACGTTTCTCGCCATAATTTCGTTTACTCGCCACGGCCAAACCGTTCGAGATATCAAAAATCCCCTGGCAATTTTTCATCCTCAGTGTCTTGACTTCATGCTGACCGAGTTTCGTGCCGTGTGTTTGAATTCTCTAGGAGGAGTATTTCACATTCCATTGCATGTGTTTTCCAAACAACCCTTAATAGCCGACTTCCTGTTGGGCTGGGGTAAAAAGTAAGAGCATGAAGTATATATGAACCGATGAGATCTATATGTGTACTGAGTTTCATATTATTACATGCAAGCGTGTTTGATTTATGGACCAAGTGTTCAAACCCCGTTCCAGGGGGCGCTGTCGAGCCCCCCTGCCACGCCCGGGTACCAGCTTCAGCCCGGCCCTGATGGCCGCGGGTTCTGAGATGTGTGCAAAGTTTCAAGAGTTTTCGAGCACGTTAAGGCCCCCAAAAGTGCCCAAAAGGTAGTAAAATAATAATAATAATAATAAATATAGCTGCGAGCAGCGATTACGGGCCCAAGCCGGTGGCACCGCAACCCCGGTGCCTTTAGTTACCTAAAGGCACCGGAGTGGCGGTGCCGCCGGCTTTGGCCCTTCATCGCTGCTCGCAGCTATATTCATATATATATATATATATATATATATATATATATATATATATAT
>NW_026606556.1:747500-760000 GCF_029890125.1 Rhinichthys klamathensis goyatoka
ATAAAGGCACCGGGGTTGCGGTGCCACCGGCTTGGGCCCGTAATCGCTGCTCGCAGCTATATTTATTTATATATATATATATATATATATATATATATAAAGCCGGTGGCACCGCCACCCTGGTGCCTTTAGGGTTATTGTGCACGACGTGCAAAAACGTAACCCTGCTTTGACTGTCGAAAAGAAGTGTGCTGTAGAGCTTGTATCAGTGTGGGCTCTGCAAAAGTGTGCATTGAGGGCACATGTCAACCACAAAGTATGCGAGAGCAACCTTCTGAAAGGTCAGGTCTACATCCAGGTCTACATCTGCCGTGTGTTTACATCATAGTAGTGAAGTTTGAAGCAATCAGGTGATTTCAAAGCTTTTTGAAAGTGACAGACTTCCTGCTGCCAGTTGGTGGCGCTATAACCGGGGTGGCGGTGCCGCCGGCTTTGGCCCTTTCACGCTGCTCGCAGCTATTTTTATATATATATATATACACACACACACACACATATATATATATATATATATATACATAAATATATATATATTGTTTTTTTAAGAGACAAGACAGAATATTACTTGCCTGATCTGATTAGAAAAATAGTGTTTGTGTGTGTGTGTGTGTGTGTGTGGCGTAATTGAACAATGTAGACATAAAGACATACTCCGTCCTTTTGTTCATACAGGACATTATTCAAACTGCAAAGTGTTTACTTATATTTGTGTACACTCGCAATAAAACACAACATTGTGCTTTTGTCAAACTATAAACTCTTGTCAAACTGTAAACTACAACTGTCACCCAACCAAAATCTCTTACACACACACACACACACACACACACACACACACACACAGTTTAAAAGCAAAAAATATCAAACAATCCTATTTAAAAACAGTCTGTGGGAGCCATCTTTTGGACATTCATCATATCGCATTGGTTTTCATTTCTTGTCATCAAACAGAGCCCTAATCTGTTTATTTTTTCAGTTACACATTCTACATTGATTAAAAAAGAAAAATCAAAGGTGTTTTTATTTTATACAGAAATAAATAATCTATCATTCAGATGAGAATAAAGTTAGTGTTAGTTCAAATTTTAAGGAAAACAAATATATGATCTGAAATATAGCACATTCATGTAAAATTCATTTAGGTTCGATTACCAAACATACAATCTTAATGTAATTTAAAGCAAACAATACATTTAAAATATATGGGTTGTATGACTATTTTTTAATATAAAAAGATATATATCCAAAAAGACAAGGTCTAAAGTTTAACAAGGGTTAAACTCTTATCACTGTAACAGACACAATCACACACACAATCACACACACACACACACAAGTCAAATCACTTACATTTTAGATGCAATATTGACTTTTTTTCTGTTTCAGCAGCGAAAATAGTTAAACAAAGATCACAGCAGAACCATCGCGCATCTCACAGCAACGCGTTCTCATTACTGAATGATTCAGCATTTTGAACGAATCGGTTGACTCAAAGATTCAATGACCAATCAATCCATAAACATCTATCTCATAAGTGTTTACTTATATTTGTGAACAATCGCAATAAAACACAACATTGTGCTTTTGTCAAACTGTAAACTACAACTGTCACCCAACCAAAATCTCTTTTTTATTTTATACAGAAATAAATAATCTATCATTCAGATGAGAATAAAGTTAGTGTTAGGTCAAATTTTAAGGAAAACTCTGAAATATAGCACATTCATTTAAAATTCATTCAGGTTCAATTACCAAACATACAAATCTTAATGTAATTTAAAGCAAACAATACATTTAAAATATATGGGTTGTATGTCTATTTTTTTTTATATAAAAAGATATATATCCAAAAAGTAACAGACACAATCATACACACACACACACACACACACACACACACAGACACACACACAAGTCAAATCACTTACATTTTATATGCAATATTGACTTTTTTCTGTTTCAGCAGTGAAACTAGTTAAACAAAGATCACAGCAGAACCATCGAGCATCTCACAGCAACGTGTTTTCTCATTACTGAATGATTCAGCATTTTGAACGAATCGGTTGACTCAAAGATTCAATGACCAATCCATAATCTGTCTCATTCATGAATGACTCAGCCGTTCGAACGAATCGTTCGAACAAATGAATCAATGACTCGCTCATTAAGACGGTCGCCTGGCGACACCTAATGACGGCTTAGTGATATGTTTAAAAGTATCATTCTTTCAAACGATTGTTAATTAACTCATATTTGAAACATAAGCTATATATATATATATACACACATATATACACACAAAAATAAAATAAAAACACATTTGAAGCATGTTTGCTTACTAAATTGTGAGCAGAACGAAAGTTGCAGCAAATATCAGCAACAGGAGTCAAATTTCATTAATCACGAGAGTGAAGAGCTGACTGAAAAGATGATGACGGAATAGGCTATTTTATGTAAAAGCGCCTATTTAAGCGAATCTATCATTGTACTCTTTTGTTGTTGTGTTTTCCGTGAAAAATAATAGACTATTGAACTCACAATTCAAGCAATTGGCCCCCGATATTGCACTAATTTTAAAGTGACACTAAAAAGTATGCGGCTGCAGTGGCATTCATTACGGTGCGCGTCCATGGCGACGAGCGAGCAAAACAGAGCGAACGTTTTTTCATTTCTACTTCCATAGAAATTCATTCGAGCGCACTGTGAGCGCCACCACTATAAATGTCCTTACTTTACTTTCACTTTTAACTTAGCGATATAAAAGCCCCCGGTGTTACACGTCAAATAACCGGTGAGAAAAAATTCTCGGAGTCACATAGCAGCTACCTATATTTAAATACAACAGGCCTACCTGATTTTGAACACAAGAGGGCAGTATAGCCCTATGTATTATTTGATATATTTATTTTTTAACTGAATAGTGCATCCTGGCTGTTTTTAAACTTGTACATTATTCTTAAATTGAAAACAAGAATAAAATGGGTTTAGTTCTGATATTTGTATAATTTTATCTAGAAATAAATGGTGTGTTTATTTTTTTTTACATGACTTTAATCCCTCGCCATAGCAAAACAATTAGAGATATTCAATAGATATTCACAATTATGCCTCTTTAATGTATTTTCATCATGTTGAAAAAGTTTGGTGGGAATAAAATAAACCACTTAAGAGGAGTGGGTAAAAATGTAGAGCCTGGTTTTGCAAAACATCCACATTAAGACCAAAATAGCCCACTTCCTGTTGGGCTGGCTTAAAGTTGTTTGGCCCGATGAGATCTATATGTGTACAGAGTTTCATAATATTACATGCAAGTGTGTTTGATTTATGGACCAAATTTTCTGACCAAGTTAATTTAATTAATAAACTAATTATATAAAACTATTTTCAATGCACTACAATTCAACTGGTTATATGCCTTTACTTATTAATACAACTTATTTAAAAAATACAAGGCGTAAGACATTTTTTTTTCTTTTTTAATGCAGGCCAAACCACACAGCAGTCAAATGGTTAATCTAGCCCCCCTCCCCCTCCCCACACTCACAGACACACACACACACACATAGACGTAGGCTCAGAGAGAGAGAGACATAAAATGACAATTTTCAAACCAAAATATCTGACTTCCTGTTGGTTGGAGCTATTGAGTGTAAATTAGAAAGTTGTCTGGCTGGAGGAGAACAATACACATACCGATTTTTATTACTGTAGATAAAATCAATCCCCCCACTTTTGACAAAAGGTGGCGCTACTGAGCCCCTCACCACGCCCGTTTCTGAAACTCTGCACATGTCTACTGTCTAATAAATGTGATGTGTCTGTCGGGTTTCATGCAATTTCAAGTATGTTAAGAGTCTCAAAAGCATCAACAAAGAATAATAAAGTTTGATGCGTTGCCACGGCAACAGTATCTAAGATATCAATAATCCTTTCTCAGGTCTACATCTGCCGTGTGTCTACATTATACACATAAAGTTTGAAGCAAATTGGGTAAAAATAAGAGGGTGATTTCAAAGCCTTTAGGAAGTGACACACTTCCTGCTGCCAGTTGGTGGCGCTATAACTTTGACTCACAATAGTCACATCCATGTGATCGGACTCTTACAGCGAACACACTGCTGAAGTTTCATCAAGATCAGTTAATGTATGCAGAAGTTATAACACACTTCCTGTTTCCTTTATTCGCCATAAATTCGTTTCCTCGCCACGGCCAAACCGTTCGAGATATCAAAAATCCGAGAAATATGTGTGTGTGTGCAGCGATTACGGGCCCAAGCCGGTGGCACCGCAACCCCGGTGCCTTTAGTTACCTAAAGGCACCGGAGTGGCGGTGCCGCCGGCTTTGGCCCTTCATCGCTGCTCGCAGCTATATTCATATATATATATATATATATATATATATATATATATATATATATATATATATATATATATATAAACAAGCCGGTGGCACCGCCACCCCGGTGCCTTTATATATATATATATATGTCTACATTGTTCAATCACGCCTCACACACACACACACACTTTTGCAGAGCCCACACCAATGCAAGCTCTATAGCACACATCTTCTCAAAGGTCAAAGCGGAGTTACGATATTGCCCGTCATGCACAGTAACCCTAAAGGCACCGGGGTGGCGGTGCCACCGGCTTGTTTATATATATATATCGTATTATTCTAACTTGTAAAAAACTATTAACTTTTGTTAATATTCAACCATTTCACAACTAACTTTTTTCCATAGATCAAACACAACATAATTATATGGTGGACTGAAACAAAAATTATTAATTAAATAAAATTATTGTTTTCCTCTGAAATAGCAAAAGCATCACACACTAGCTGTACCTGCTCTAAATAAAAAATAGTAATTCAATAAAAATACAAAATCGAACTAAATAAAATAAATTATTACAAAAACAAAATCAAACCAAAGAAAATATATCTTCGAAAAAAAAAGCGAGTGTCATGAGGAAAGGCGCCTCAGGAATCGTCAGGATTAACTCCATGTGTAAGGAATTTTGATTGATTTTATTTGTCACTTGAAAATTATTGTTAAATGTGTGCCTGCATAACTTTAATAAGATTTATTTTCTTTGATTTGATTTTGTTTTATATAATTTATTTATTTCGATTTTGTATTTTTATTTAAATACTATTATTTATTTAGAGCAGGTACAGCTAAGTGTGCGATGCTTTTGCTATTTCAGAGGGAAAAAAACACATTTTATTTCAAAAAGGCTTTTCAATTAAATAAAATGTTCAAGCTTTGTTTTCGTTTTATTATTTTGTTTGTTTTAAGCTTTGTTTAATTTATATTGTTAATCATCTGACACAAAACAAATGCATAAAGTATCATTTTAACTTTTAAAAAACTATTAACATTTGTTAATAGTACATTGCCTGTCTTTTGTTAATAGGACAAAACATAGTTATTATATTTTATAATATTTTATAAATATATAAAATAAACATTTGTAATGAAATCGTTCAAAAAAATGATATTAGCATTGTTTTAAACTTTGAAATAGAAGTAGCGCAATGCCTGGCCACTCCCGCGCCGCCTCCTTTTCACAATCCGAGGGAACCGTCTCCGGAATATTAACCTCACTCCTAGAAGTCCAATTCTCATTATTCATGCCTCTTACCTGGGATTGATTGCACACACACACACACACACACACACACACGCACGCACGCACGCACGCACTCACACGCACACACACACACACACACACACACACACACACACACACGTGTCAAGTCACTTACATTTTAGATGCAATATTGACTGTTCTTCTGTTTCAGCAGCGAAAATAGTTAAACAAAGATCACAGCAGAACCATTGCATCTCACAGCAACGTGTTTTCTCATTACTGAATGATTCAGCATTTTGAACAAATTGGTTGACTCAAAGATTCAATGACCAATCCATAAACATCTGTCTCATTCATGAATGACTCAGTCGTTCAAACGAATCGTTTGAACGAATGAATCAATGACCCGCTCATTAAGACGGTCGCCTGGCGACACCTAGTGACGGTTTAGTGTTATTTGATTATACACTCAAAATATTCCACAACAAATCCTTTAAATTTAATGATATTCAGAACAGAACACGAATAAAAAAATAACTATAATAAAGCCAAAACGAAATAATTTAAAACAAAAGTAAAAGTAAGTGGTGTTAGGCTCACGTAAATCTCTCTTTAGAATCTAAATGTTGCAACATTTGCGATGTATTTGGATGCTAAACTATTCTTTATTACAGGCTTTGTACTTCACTCACGTTCCAATATCGACGGAAAAAATCATCCTCTTCACTTGTGCAAAAATGTGCTTGGAAAAATCACAGTGGAGCGGTGCTTACTGTGAATGATACAAATTGTACTACTGACTATTTCAACATAGCAGTGTAATTTGTATATGTTAGGTTGAATGTTTTATTATTGTGTGTGTGTGTGTGTGTTTGTGTGTGTGTGTGTGTGTGTGTGTGTGTGTCAGTGTGTGTGTGGGGGTCTGGGTGGCTCAGCGCGATTGAACAGTGAAACATACTCCGTCATTTTCTTCATACAGGACATCATTCAAACGTCAAAGTGTTTACTTATATTTGTGTACACTCGCAATAAAACACAACATTGTGTTTTTGTTAAATAAATTAAAGTAATACGTCCCCCGAAATGGCGCTAATTTTAAAATGAAACTAAAATGCTCACGGCTGCACGGGCATTCATAACTCTGCGCGCCCACGGTGAGGGACGAGCAGAACAGAGCGAACGTTGTTTAGTTCATTCCTACTTCCATAGGAATTAATTGAAAAAGCTCACTCTACTCTGCACCATTATTAATGAATTGTGCAGACGTCCTTATTTTACTTTCGCTTTTTACCTGATTTTGAACACAAGAGGGCAGTATAACACTATGTATGATTTGTTAAAAAAAAATTTTTGACTAAACAACCATTCTGGCTGTTTTTAAACTTAAACATTATTCTCTAATTGCTCTCACCATGCCCGTTTCTGAAACTCTGCACATGTCTACTGTCTAATAAATGTGATGTGTCTGTCGGGTTTCATGCAATTTCAAGTATGTTAAGAGTCTCAAAAGCATCAACAAAGAATAATAAAGTTTGATGCGTTGCCACGGCAACAGTATCTAAGATATCAATAATCCTTTCTCAGGTCTACATCTGCCGTGTGTCTACATTATACACATAAAGTTTGAAGCAAATTGGGTAAAAATAAGAGGGTGATTTCAAAGCCTTTAGGAAGTGACACACTTCCTGCTGCCAGTTGGTGGCGCTATAACTTTGACTCACAATAGTCACATCCATGTGATCGGACTCTTACAGCGAACACACTGCTGAAGTTTCATCAAGATCAGTTAATGTATGCAGAAGTTATAACACACTTCCTGTTTCCTTTATTCGCCATAAATTCGTTTCCTCGCCACGGCCAAACCGTTCGAGATATCAAAAATCCCCTGGCAACTTTTCATCCTCAATGTCTTGACTTCATGCTGACCGAGTTTCGTGGCGATTGGTTGAATTCTCTAGGAGGAGTATATCGAATTCCAGGGGCATACGCTTCCAAACAAACCATAATAGCCGACTTCCTGTTGGGCTGGGGTAAAAAGTAAAAGTACAAAGGATATATGAATCGATGAGATCTATATGTGTACCGAGTTTCATATTATTACATTCAAGCGTGTTTGATTTATGGACCAAGTTTTCGGACCCTGTTCCAGGGGGCGCTGTCGAGCCCCCCTGCCACGCCCGGGTACCAGCTTCAGCCCGGCCCTGATGGCCGCGGGTTCTGACCCGTGTGCAAAGTTTCAAGAGTTTTTGAGCATGTTAAGGGCCCCAAAAGTGCGCTGAGAGTCTCAAAAGTATCCAAAAAGAATATTAAAGTTTGATGCGTTGTCACGGCAACAGCATCTAAGATATCAACAATCCTTTCACAGGTCTACATCTGGCGTGTGTCTACATTATACACATCAAGTTTGAAGCAAATCGGGTAAAGCCTGTTTGATTTATGGACCAAGTTTTCGGACCCCGTTCCAGGGGGCGCTGTCGAGCCCCCCTGCCACGCCCGGGTACCAGCTTCAGCCCGGCCCTGATGGCCGCGGTTTCTGACCCGTGTGCAAAGTTTCAAGAGTTTTTGAGCATGTTAAGGGCCCCAAAAGTGCGCTAAGAATCTCAAAAGTATCCAAAAAGAATATTAAAGTTTGATGCGTTGTCACGGCAACAGCATCTAAGATATCAACAATCCTTTCACAGGTCTACATCTGGCTTGTGTCTACATTATACACATCAAGTTTGAAGCAAATAGGGTAAAGCGTGTTGGATATATGGACCAAATTGTCTGACCCGTTCAAGGGGGCGCTGTCGAGCCCCCCTGCCACGCCCGGGTACCAGCTTCAGCCTGGCCCTGATGGCCGCGGGTTTTGTCCCGTGTGCAAAGTTTCAAGAGTTTTCGAGCACGTTAAGAACCCCAAAAGTGCCCGAAAGCATAAAAAAGCATGAAAAAGCTTAAAAAAAGGAATATTAATGTTTGATGCATTGCCATGGCAACAGTATCTAAGATATCAATAATCCTTTCACAGGTCTACATCTGGCGTGTGTCTACATTATGCACATGAAGTTTGAAGCAAATCGGGTAAAAATAAGAGGGTGATTTAAAAGCATTTTGAAAGTGACACACTTCCTGCTGCCAGTTGGTGGCGCTATAACTTTGACTCACAATAGTCACATCCATGTGATCGGGCTCTTACAACGAACACACTGCTGAAGTTTCATCAAGATTAGTTAATGTATGCAGTAGTTATAACACACTTCCTGTTTCACGTTTCTCGCCATAATTTCGTTTACTCGCCACGGCCAAACCGTTCGAGATATCAAAAATCCCCTGGCAATTTTTCATCCTCAGTGTCTTGACTTCATGCTGACCGAGTTTCGTGCCGTGTGTTTGAATTCTCTAGGAGGAGTATTTCACATTCCATTGCATGTGTTTTCCAAACAACCCTTAATAGCCGACTTCCTGTTGGGCTGGGGTAAAAAGTAAGAGCATGAAGTATATATGAACCGATGAGATCTATATGTGTACTGAGTTTCATATTATTACATGCAAGCGTGTTTGATTTATGGACCAAGTGTTCAAACCACGTTCCAGGGGGCGCTGTCGAGCCCCCCTGCCACGCCCGGGTACCAGCTTCAGCCCGGCCCTGATGGCCGCGGGTTCTGAGATGTGTGCAAAGTTTCAAGAGTTTTCGAGCACGTTAAGGCCCCCAAAAGTGCCCAAAAGGTAGTAAAATAATAATAATAATAATAATAATAATAAATAATAATCCTTAGGAAAACAATAGGGCCTTCGCCTTTTCAAGGCTTGGGCCCTAATAATAATAATAATAATAAATATAGCTGCGAGCAGCGATTACGGGCCCAAGCCGGTGGCACCGCAACACCGGTGCCTTTAGTTACCTAAAGGCACCGGAGTGGCGGTGCCGCCGGCTTTGGCCCTTCATCGCTGCTCGCAGCTATATTTATATATATATATATATATATATATATATATATATATATATATATATATATATATATAAACAAGCCGGTGGCACCGCCACCCCGGTGCCTTTATATATATATATATATATATAAACAAGCCGGTGGCACAGCCACCCCGGTGCCTTTAGGGTTACTGTGCATGACGGGCAATATCGTAACTCCGCTTTGACCTTTGAGATGTGTGCTGTAAAGCTTGCATTGGTGTGGGCTCTGCAAAAGTGTGCATTGAGGGCACATATCAACCACAAAGTATGCGTGAGCAACCTTCTGAAACCTAAAATGAAAAATGAGACACCCTACGGTCTCATGGACTTAATGGACACATGAAATAAGTTATGAAAGTTAAATCAATTGTGCCAAGACAGAATATTACTTGCCTGATCTGATTAGAAAAAAAGTTTGTGTGTGTGTGTGTGTGTGTGTGTGTGTGTGAAACGTGATTGAACAATGTAGACATAAAAACATACTCCTTTTGTTCATACAGGACATTATTCAAACTGTAAAGTGTTTACTTATATTTGTGAACAATCGCAATAAAACACAACATTGTGCTTTTGTCAAACTGTAAACTACAACTGTCACCCAACCAAAATCTCTTTTTTATTTTATACAGAAATAAATAATCTATCATTCAGATGAGAATAAAGTTAGTGTTAGTTCAAATTTTAAGGAAAACTCTGAAATATAGCACATTCATTTAAAATTCATTCAGGTTCAATTACCAAACATACAAATCTTAATGTAATTTAAAGCAAACAATACATTTAAAATATATGGGTTGTATGCCTATTTTTTTTATATAAAAAGATATATATCCAAAAAGACAAGGCCTAAACAATACATTTAAAATATATGGGTTGTATGCCTATTTTTTTTATATAAAAAGATATATATCCAAAAAGACAAGGCCTAAACTTTAACAAGGGTTAAACAATCACTGTAACAGACACAATCATACACACACACACACACACACACACAGACACAGACACAGACACACACACAAGTCAAATCACTTACATTTTATATGCAATATTGACTTTTTTCTGTTTCAGCACCCGCTCATTAAGACGGTCGCCTGGCGACACCTAGTGACGGTTTAGTGTTATTTGATTATACACTCAAAATATTCCACAACAAATCCTTTAAATTTAATGATATTCAGAACAGAACACGAATAAAAAAATAACTATAATAAAGCCAAAACGAAATAATTTAAAACAAAAGTAAAAGTAAGTGGTGTTAGGCTCACGTAAATCTCTCTTTAGAATCTAAATGTTGCAACATTTGCGATGTATTTGGATGCTAAACTATTCTTTATTACAGGCTTTGTACTTCACTCACGTTCCAATATCGACGGAAAAAATCATCCTCTTCACTTGTGCAAAAATGTGCTTGGAAAAATCACAGTGGAGCGGTGCTTACTGTGAATGATACAAATTGTACTACTGACTATTTCAACATAGCAGTGTAATTTGTATATGTTAGGTTGAATGTTTTATTATTGTGTGTGTGTGTGTGTGTTGTGTGTGTGTGTGTGTGTGTGTGTGTGTGTGTGTGTCAGTGTGTGTGTGGGGGTCTGGGTGGCTCAGCGCGATTGAACAGTGAAACATACTCCGTCATTTTCTTCACACAGGACATCATTCAAACGTCAAAGTGTTTACTTATATTTGTGTACACTCGCAATAAAACACAACATTGTGTTTTTGTTAAATAAATTAAAGTAATACGTCCCCCGAAATGGCGCTAATTTTAAAATGAAACTAAAATGCTCACGGCTGCACGGGCATTCATAACTCTGCGCGCCCACGGTAAGGGACGAGCAGAACAGAGCGAACGTTGTTTAGTTCATTCCTACTTCCATAGGAATTAATTGAAAAAGCTCACTCTACTCTGCACCATTATTAATGAATTGTGCAGACGTCCTTATTTTACTTTAGCTTTTTACCTGATTTTGAACACAAGAGGGCAGTATAACACTATGTATGATTTGGGAAAAAAAATTTTTTGACTAAACAACCATTCTGGCTGTTTTTAAACTTAAACATTATTCTCTAATTGCTCTCACCATGCCCGTTTCTGAAACTCTGCACATGTCTACTGTCTAATAAATGTGATGTGTCTGTCGGGTTTCATGCAATTTCAAGTATGTTAAGAGTCTCAAAAGCATCAACAAAGAATAATAAAGTTTGATGCGTTGCCACGGCAACAGTATCTAAGATATCAATAATCCTTTCTCAGGTCTACATCTGCCGTGTGTCTACATTATACACATAAAGTTTGAAGCAAATTGGGTAAAAATAAGAGGGTGATTTCAAAGCCTTTAGGAAGTGACACACTTCCTGCTGCCAGTTGGTGGCCCTATAACTTTGACTCACAATAGTCACATCCATGTGATCGGACTCTTACAGCGAACACACTGCTGAAGTTTCATCAAGATCAGTTAATGTATGCAGAAGTTATAACACACTTCCTGTTTCCTTTATTCGCCATAAATTCGTTTCCTCGCCACGGCCAAACCGTTCGAGATATCAAAAATCCCCTGGCAACTTTTCATCCTCAATGTCTTGACTTCATGCTGACCGAGTTTCGTGGCGATTGGTTGAATTCTCTAGGAGGAGTATATCGAATTCCAGGGGCATACGCTTCCAAACAAACCATAATAGCCGACTTCCTGTTGGGCTGGGGTAAAAAGTAAAAGTACAAAGGATATATGAATCGATGAGATCTATATGTGTACCGAGTTTCATATTATTACATTCAAGCGTGTTTGATTTATGGACCAAGTTTTCGGACCCCGTTCCAGGGGGCGCTGTCGAGCCCCCTTGCCACGCCCGGGTACCAGCTTCAGCCCGGCCCTGATGGCCACGGGTTCTGACCCCTGTGCAAAGTTTCAAGAGTTTTTGAGCACGTTAAGGGCCCCCAAAGTGCGCTGAG